>NC_141293.1:11752579-11770079 GCF_037954325.1 Fistularia commersonii
AATGGGAGGAAGTGCTGAGGAACAAAAGGCATTTTGATGGCGTCAGCCCTGCAGGACCTGAACACATCGCAATCGCACGGCCTTGAGGTCAGGCCTGTTCTCGCCGGGACGTCTGCTGCTCTCAGGGGCAACGCAAGGCTTTAGAGGCCAGATCGGGATCTTCTGGAGCTCAACGCACCAAGAGTCTGTTCGTCCTCGCCGGTCGTGCGTCGCCTGAACGGTGGGATCCGAGAGAGGTAAAGTAATGAAGACAAAACCAGTAACTACTTCCTGGTTAGTGGCACTGCAGCTGCAAAAACCAATTCACTGTATAACATTCATTCATTGCAGCCGATCCCAGTGATCACTGGGCGAGAGGTGAGGTTCACCCCGGACACCCGTCGCCAGTCGAGTACACGGTCATGTATGGAGACGTAAAACAACACGTCACCGTTTCCTGTTCACTTATTAAAATCTCGTTCCATCATTCCGATGTACGGCGTTTCCAACAAATTTCTGGGAAACTGCTTTGTTAGCAATCGCCGTTTGGACTTTCCTTCTCGTTTATGATGTTTTGATTTACGCCGAAAACCGTGATACATCACTGTAGGAGCAGAAATCCGACATAAGTGGACAATGTGCCGTATTCACATTATTCTGCACCAACTCCATTGTTTTCACGCTGATGTTTGCGCCAGTAAGAGGCCCTCAATGCTGAGGACGGCCAGTCAAAGTGAAGCAGAAAGTGAAGTAAAGGGAAGAGTCTATATTAAGTGTCCTTAAATGAAGACAACGCACAACACGAACGCAGCGAGGGGGTTTCCAGCTGACACTCTCGCCAATAGTGGCGGTGACGTGTTCCCAAACTATGTCCATGACAGCTCACACCAGAAGGTACACCACGAGACACTTCTTTTGTGCGCATAACCATTCAGTTAAATAATAAACAACCGCAGCAGAATAAACAACAACGAGCGTGAGCGTGTGTGTGTGTGTGTGTGTGTGTGTGTGTGTGTGTCAACAACCAGCAGCAAACAATGCACGCGCATTTCGAAGAGGAAACCGCAAGCAAAAATAATCAGTGTGACTCACTGGAGAAGTTTCTTCCGGCTGGCGGTTTCAGTCCAGTTCCTGGAAAACACAAAGAATCAAGGAATTCATGATAAGTCCTGTATTTGAGGTTTTCATCAGCTTCATCGTGTTTTTTTTTTTTTTTCCTTACCTGTTTCTCCTTCGCCTTTACCTCCACAGCAAGGAGATCTTCATATATCCAGGGAGGAGGTGAACGAGCAGGAACCTCCAGGCCCGGACCTTCTCTCTTCTCTCCACACAGTTCCACACCTCGTTCTAATCCCGTGGAAATTACCAGCTTTTACTTCTAAAATTTAGTGCATTCAAGGCCCGAGAATAGAAACACAAGCCTCTTTTGTAGCTCTTCCTCCTGCAGGGAGGCACTTCACTCACCTGCAGGGGTTGAACACCTGACAAGCGGTCAGGTGACCTCCGGCAGCCAATCAGATCATAGAAAGCCCCTGCACAGGTAATCGGTCATCCGGTCCACGTCGGAGTGGATCGCAGCTCGGATTCTAACGCTGACATGATGGTCAAGACGCCGACGCCTGTGGTCAAACTCACTCGCGAGTCACGAGGAAAAACAAAGTATATTAAAAAAATACCAACGATAGTCTTTTAACAGGGGAACGAATGCTGGCTGTTCATTTGGGCCTCGGCCACGAGGAAGGTTTAACTTCCTCCCCCCTGAAATCAACTGTTAATTAGCAAACAAACAAATTCCCGCTAAGCTTTCTAATCGACGTTCGGTTGAAGAAGCTTTCTCGTTCATTTCTGAGAACACTGCTGCAACCGCTGATCCGTCACCGACCCGAAATGCATAAATAAATAAATAAATAAATAAATAAATAAATAAATGGATTCCGGCGTCAGATTTGATATGATATATTCTCTTTATCGCTTTAATTAGCACCTCCCTCCTGTCCCCCTTTGCAAATGAGAGGTAGGTGAGGGGTTTCGGGACTTGATGACTTAAAGTGCATGGAGCTAACGAGTCATTCATGCCCGGCGCTGGCAATTTAACCGCTTCTTCTCCCTTCTCCTCCCTGTTTCTCCTTTTTAACCCCCCCCCCCCCCCCCCTTCACACTTAGCAGTCAAGGAGGTAAAGGTGGCAAGTGGCGCCACATCTGCTCCATTATCTTGACGGAGACGCTCTCCGGATTGGCACCCAAAAAAAAAAAAAAAAAAATTAAATGGCCTCCATCATTTTACCTGTGCATATTCACAACTCGGGCTGGCTCGTTTTTATTTGTCCGTAGGTGTAACGCAGGTAAAACAAAAAAAAAAATGACACCTGATTGCTTTCGGTGGGATAGTTTTTTCTTTCTTTCTTTCTTTCTTTCTTTCTTTTCTTGTATTTCTTTGGAGAGCTATGAGCACATTTCCATGCAAACCGTAGACCTGCGTGCCGCCGCCGCCGCCGCCGCCGCCGCCGCTATCACCCCATCTGTCGCCATGCAATTATGATCAGACGTCAAAGGAGTGCCTGGAGTTGAAGTATGTTGCGCCGCGGCCCGCCATGCAGATTGCGGAGCAGGACTTGTCAACTCCTCCCGGATCGGCGGCGCAGTGATTGGGAGATCACAACTTGCATCCGCAAATACTGACACAGGTGCCGGCGCGCTTTCTTTAAATCCAGCCGAATTAAGTTCAATAAGGTTCGGAATATTGCTAAGGTTGAACGCGGTTTAAGGACATTTAAGGAATAGCAAAGACAAAGAGTGCATAGGAGGCGTCTCCCTGTTTGCCGCTCGGCGTGAAGCGGCCCCAGTCTGTCTCGCGTCGGAAGAAAAACAAAGATGGTGCCAAGTTTCTGAAAAATGCACATACCTTCATTGCGCCGTTTTAGAAAAGCGGAGATGCGCCGCCTTTCGAACAAACCGCCCCCCGCAAAACTGAATATATAAAGGCAATTCGGACCGATAAGTGGCGATATGGCGAAAATCTGTAATGCAACTTATCGCCCACACCCCCTCCCCCGACCCCTGTTGAGTCTGTTTTGGTCAATGGATGAGTGGAGCCATTGTAACAAGTGGTGAGCGCCGAGTGGCGTCGTTCGCCGACGAGTTATTGCTTTAAAATGGAAGTGGTAGGACAGGTTTGGAAAAGTAAAATAGGTTCAATTAGTGCTTCAAATAATAAGAGGCCACTTCAGCTAAATTCAGAGGGGAACGAACAACAGGCTGCAGACGCCACAAACACAGCGGCACGGCTGCAGCCTGCGATGTTTGTGATGTAGAATTCCTTTCATGACGTGGTTATTAGCTATTTGTCTCGTCGCAGGACACTCTCTCTCTTCCGGTCGCCTCGATTGACGATGCGGATCCTTGGAGGTCTTCAGCCATCGGACACCGTGCCGGATCCGCCTGTCGGTTTGGGGGCGGAGGGTGTCCTTGCCGTCTCAGACCAGGTGCAAGCTGAGGTTTCGGCCTCTGAAATAAAACACGGCGTGAGGGATATCCCACAGTGCGCTTCTCTAATTCCTTCCGCTCACATTATCCGTGGGGAAATTCATTCTCTGCAATTGGTCCATCATAGATGAACCATGAACAGCACTTCAACACACTAGGAGGAGCCGGGAATCGAACCTGCATCTCTGCTGTAAGTTGCTTTGGATAAAAGCATCTACCAAGTGACAGCAATGTAATGAAATGAGCCTCTTGAGCCGCGTCGCCCCAACGGAGGCATCATTCCTCTCCCTCTCCCCAAACCGGTTGAGGCAGAAGGCCGCCCATGATGTTCGCTCACGACACACATTTACAAAAGCTTTTTTATAGTTGTTTTCATTGACTTTGCGGAAATTATTTTTTTATACAATATCCGCATATGGGCCAACAGACCTCATGGTGGGTGAATGCACAAATAATGAGTGAGTGCAAATATAAATATAAAGTCCTGAAGTCAAACAGGTGATTTAAGCACTCTATGGTAGATGGCTGAATAATATCAATTTATTTCATATGTTGTAAGAGCCCTCATGTAGTACTTTATGAATGCAAGATCATTTTAGTTACTTGGAGTGGATTACTTTTAAAAAACTGCATTGCTTTTCATGATAGACAAACAGTATCCCTTTGTCACCTGGTCCCCTGGACCACTTTTTATGGTACTTTTACCATTTACATATATATAACCGTCTGTAATTTGAAATCGAATCATTTTGATGAGTATCATTGTCACGAGAAGTGGGTCTACGTGACGTGATGGGGAGGAGATGCTTAAAAAAGTACCACGCGTAATGCAAAATATCCAAAAGTGTGAAAGACACCGACATCATTAGCTCAGGCTAGTACGGAGGAGCATCTCCGAAATATTAAATCAGTAAATGATCAAATATCGGGGACTCTTGGACGACGACTGGTATTCCCTTCAAAAAAATGCAAGACTAACCGGCAATATCACCGATCCCAAATGCATTACTCCATTACAGTCAGATGTAATGTGATTACAGCGACACCTTGCATTGATTAGCGGTGAATCGTTCGTGTGTTTTATCGTGCTTTAATTATTTCACAAAACACAAGATAAAAACAGCAAGTGTTAAGGTGCATTATTTCTCGTCAAGTGTTCATCGTAAACATAAATAGAGATGAATACGGGGGATTAAATAGTAGCCCGCTGAAACACCACACTGACTAGAAGTACTCAGGTAAAGTACAAGTAGGTCAGGCAGGGAGTACTGCAGTACTGCTGAGAGGTGATCTGTGGTTGGCAGGGCCGCGGCTGCAAAATGTGTCTAAAAGCTGTGATAGGAAGCACCTGACTAGAAACATTGGGCATTTTTACAAAATTATAACAAGATAATGAAATTAATCAGGACAGGGCGCGGGCGCTCCTCCCGCAAACATATCCATGTGAGCATGACGCCGCTGAATTAATGCGATAAGCTTTAAAATCCCCCAAGTTGGTTCATGGTTAATCTTGACTCCTCAAAACGGCGAGCCAAACAGCAGGAGAGGCGAGGAAGCAACTCGGTGATTAATGTTATTAATTTGCACACCTCTAACCTTCTGTTTCCGCTTCCCCACGTATGCCGCTCGATGAAGTTTTTTTTTTTAATATATATATATATATATATATATATATATTTCTTAACCAGGCAAGACCGGAGAGGGGAGGAGGGGGGGTGTTTACATTGAGCCGGCCCCGCCGAGATCGCAATCATTCCCATAACTTTATCAAGCTTTCTGCTGCATTTCCTGTTTGATTTACCGCACGCTCCCAGGGGCTGATGGGTAGCCGCTGAGGAGGCGCCCGCCCTAGAACGACCAGTTGCACTGCGGCAAGTGTAGCGCGGGAGCCGCAGTGGATTGTGGGTAAATCTTGGCTCCGCCAGTCTGGTGGGTTTTATATTCTGCCTGCGAGGCAGAACTACTGGTACAGAGAGTGAAGGGCAAATGCACACAGCGAGTTTCAGACAAACGGTTGCCTCGGTAACCTGCGCCGGACCAGCGGCGCGTTGTACTAAGCTAGGTTTGGCTTGAAGCGCGTTACAGTAGAAACGCTATTTAATTTGTTACTCAGAACCATCACGATAGACATACACGCCTCTGCTCGATGTTGGCCAATCAGATTGCAGAGAAGGTGCAACATCGCATGTGTTGGCAAAGAGACAAATACTAGCATTTTATCAGATACATAAACAAATAGATTGGTGCATAAATAAATAAAGAGATAAAGATAGAAAATAGATCGATAGACCAAAATACATAAACGAATAGATCAACAAATAAATAAATAAATGGATAAGTAGATAAACTTTTAAAAAATAAATAAATAAAGATAAATGAATAAATAAAGGGATGAATAGATTAAATATATAAATTAAAAAAAATCCATAAATGAATAAATAAATGGACAACGATAAATAAATAAGGTACAGATAGGTCTTTGGCGACGCTGCTCCCTGGCCAAGCAGGTAAAAATGGACAAAGAAAGAATTTGATGAAGGGGACAAAGTACATGTGGACGGCAAATCAAATTACCTAAATTAGATTTTCACTCCCGAATTTTATTTCTGTCATTAATTGATAAACAGAGCAGGCGCATAACTTTCAATTTCTTTTTTTTTTTTTCATATTCGGAGGATAAAAGCATTTAATCGTCGTACATGCGAACACACACTCACAAACACGGGGCACCAGCAGCTGTGGATCTCATTAGTGATCCCAAACCACCGGGAGTCGTCTCGTCACCTTCAGGATCGTCCTTCTGATGGAACACAAGGTCCTGGCCAAATCCAGAGAGGACTTTTAAATCTTACAATAGAAACACTTGGCAAATACCAGAAATAAAATTATACGTCCTCATGACCCCATCAGACCCTCTGTTCTTTTTTTAACAATCCCTCAAATGCAGTGTATTAATCTGATGAGTGTGAACCTGAGCTTAAGTATCACATGTAATGGATTATGTAATGGGAAAAGCTGTGAGCCAGGTTGTTAACCGACAAAGAAGCACTCGACAGCCCGGGGAGGGAGTGAGGAGGGGGCGGTGGGCACCGAGCACCGAGCCATCAGCTTCAACGCACCGATTGGGAAAAAAAAATGCTCAGAAATACGACGAGCACTTCAAATGTGCATCCCTATATCCGGACCCCCCCCCTCCCGCTTCCCGACGGCCCCTTCAAGTCATCTGAAGTGTTAATGCGCTGCGCTGATTGACATCTTCACGAGCGGCCCCCTGGGTGGAGGACGGCGCTCAGACGAACAGCTATACATTCTTTAAATGTGTCCATCACGCACGCATACTTTCTGGTGCAGGATCCAAATAACTTGCTCTGCCTTGGTGACGCTTCGTGCACGGCTGCACGTTTGATTGTGGTAAGCTGGGGAAGACCTTCAATCCAAGAAAACTCGAGAATGGCAAAACACATGGTGAGAAAAAAATATTGATGCATGTACATAAATGTAATATTCATTCATTTGTTTTTATAGAGCTTACTCTGCACTTGGGGGTGATGGAACCTTTCCTGGCTGTGCAAAAGGCAGGGTTCACCCTTGGCCAGGCGAACACAGGGCCACATATAGAGACAGGTAACCATCATACAAACGTGCACGCATTAAGCCTCTCATTCATACACCATATAGAGACACATAAGTTTAGTTTAAGTTTAGAGCAGGGGTGTCACATACGGCCTAATTTGAGGCCATGGGGGCCGGACCAGTAAAACCATTAGATAGAAGCAACTCTAAGTCCAAATTTTTCCTTCGTTTTGTGTAAAGGAGGTAAAACAGGTAAATTATACAAATCTTAACATGTAATGAACTCTTCCTCGAAGAAATACATAACAAATTAATACTCAAAATGAATACTAAAAAAGAATTGATGAAATTACACCCAAAAAATATTGTTGAGTTAAAAGAGAAAATCTTGTCACTGTGGGAAAATTTGTCACTGGACTTATTAGAAAATGGATTGGTAGCATGTATAAGAGGAGGTATAATATTTACAAGGCTAATGGTTATTAGATCAATCTTTTTAATTTTGCCCATTTTTTTTTTTGCTATTGTTTTGTGGTTTTTATAGAAATAAGAAAAGAAAAGATAATTTTAACAATGTCACTAGATGTTTTTTTCATTAACATCGCTACCCATGGAGTTGGCCGCCACCTACAGAGTCCTGTTAGCATACACACACGACGCGTAAATGGGTGCTTTTGTTAATGCGGGCCGAATTAACACAAGATTTGATTTCAAATCAATATTTGATTTCAGGCAGGGGGCCACAAACTATTGTTCCGAAGACCAAAATTGGCCCGTGGGCCGCGAGTCTGAGACCCCTGGTTTAGAGTCTCCAGCAAACCACCTGCATTATTTTGGACTGTGGGGGGAACGTAGAGGAAACCCAGCCAGACACGGGGAGATGGAGACTGCAAACAGATAGGCAGGAATCCAACCAGGGACCTTCTCGCTGTGAGGTGGAAGCGCCATACCAACCCATATTTGATATCAAATTTTATATTCCCTCTCTGCACGTCAGTCGGTTGACACCGAAATGATAAAAACCAAGTAGCGACAGTCATCGATTCCAGTTGTGCAAACCAGACTAGACAGTCTGGATTCATGTGAACTTGTACTCCGATTATAGCAACTTAGCTTGGAGGATCAAATAGGAGTTGAAAGATTTGATGACGAATACATGGGGAAAATAAAAGCGCCGGAATAGGAAATTCTTAAAATGATTGGACTTTTGGGTCGATCAACTGAGCACTTTTACAACATTTGTCAGGTTGTTTGGTCAAAGGCATCTATCCTTCTTCCAAGGCCCAAAGGTGCAACCCCTGAGACTCGCCCTAATTATTATTTCCCTTTTGACAATCTGGGGAAACTTCCGAGTCTAATGGAAGGCGAGTTTAAAAAATAAAAATAAATCGTCCCATCAGTCTTCTCTCGCCGCATCGCCGATACGTCACACGAGACGCTCCGCCGGCGGGAGGGGCGAGAAGCACTGTTATAGAAAGGTATTAGCCATCTGTATGGATAAACCTTTGCTAAGGCCGAGGCAAACACGGTTGATCCTCGGGAAAACAGATATAATGAGGAGTAGCGCCCTGCTGGAGTTCTTGTTTGTTGGTGCCTCCACCTCCATTTGCCTGCGAGTCGTTTGTAAATTGAAAAAAAGAAAAGGAAAAAAAAAAAGTCCGGGAGCGGGCGACGCGGCGGTTAGCGCTTCCACCTCACAGCAAGAAGTTTCCGGGTCGGATCCCAAACAGGCCTTTCTGTGTGGAGTCCAGAAACATGCAGGACACTAAATTACCCAAATGGATGAATGAGAGGGTGAATGGTCCGATTTCAATATGGCACTTGGATGAGGAGTGAATGGTTGTAATCCTCTGTATCAGTGGTCCCCAACCTTTTTATCAACGCTTGATAATTTTACTGCGGAGTTTAAATGGCGACTATAATAACAATCGTGAATCCGCTATTTGGATCCACCTTTTCGCCTTTGAAAAGAAACTTTCCAGCAGATTTGTTTTTTACTCATTTTGCTAGCTTGTGGGTTACATATTTGGCGCTCAAGATGTAACCGAGAGATCCGGGTCATTTTTCAAAATAAAAGATTTTTTCAAAATAAAGATCGTTCGGACTCAGATCATAAATCCAACATAAATAATTGATTATTTCTTGTGCGGCCACGTACCAATTGATCCCGGGGTTTGGGGAACCACTGCTCTATGTGACATGTGAGCGAGGATGAATGGCTGCATGTCCTTATGACATTAATGGGATGCAAACGGTTATATGAATCTACATGACGTGAATGAGAGGGTGAATGGCTTTCGTATTCATATGGTGTTGAAATAGTTGTATCACTCTATGACGTGAATGAGTGTGAAGAGTTGCATGTCTCTATGATGAACAAAACAGTGAATAGTTGTGTTTTCTTCTTTTTGTATTCCTCAAGACCTCCTGCCCGGCAGCTCCAATTCCAGCATCCGTCTACAAATATATATTTACAATCCCTCCTCTGTACATGACCCAACCATCTCGGTCTGGCTTCTCTGACCTTCTCTCCAAAACATCTAACATGTGCTGTCCGTCTGATGGACTCATTCCCGATCCTATCCATCCCGGTCACTCAGCATCTTCATCTCTGCGACCTCTAGCTCTGCCTCCTGTCTTTTCGTCATTGTAATAGCTGTGATCATATATGTGAATAAGAGTGTCTGCATAGCATGAATGACAGGGTGAACGGTTTATGTCTTCATAGGACATTAGAATGAGAGAAAGAATGATTATTTGTACCCTGTGATTGACTGGCAACCGATCCAGGGTGAACCGCGCCTCTTGGGATAGACTCCAGCACCCCTGCAACCCTGACAAGCGATATAATGAAGGAATGAATGAATGAATACAAATCCATGAATAATGAGGCTCAATGCCACCTCTCTACTTTCTCACCTGCGTTTTAATCATTTATTGAATTTTCACCAGCCGGCATGTGTTGGCGCACCTCCGTCCAGGGAGCGTCTCAACTCCACCTTTTTATTTCTCATCCTCCAAACACACACACACACACACACACACACACAGACATTACACACACACACACACACACTCTGCTACGACTTTTCTTTTTTTATTTATGAAAAAAAAAAGAAAAAAAAAAAAAGAAAAAAGAGCAGAACATCATAGGAAGAAAACGCCAAGCCCGGAATGACTGGCACATTATTTCGCCGGGGAAAGCAAGGGAAGGGGTATTAACAGGTGAGGGGTAATTTCCTAAAGGTGCAGATGTCTGGCCTCACCTGGGTTTGGCTGCGAGGTCAGGACACCTGTGCCGCTCCCCCAGGTGTTCTCACCCCACCTGGCTTCTTTTTTTTTTATTTTTAATCGTCGTGGTTGCCGCTGCTTAGTTTACAGAGTAACAGGTGCTTCGACGGTGGAGGAGCCCGTCCCAGGAGGGGGGAAAAGGGGATCGGGGGTACGGCACGGCCAGCTCTCGCACACACATATTTACAATAATAAACAACCGATGATTGATAGGATGTGATATTTACAGTTATTACAAATAACACGTGCTTAGTGACCCGCCGGCTGGAGGCCGAGTCTCCGCTTCGCTCCCGTCCTTTTTTTTTTTTGTTTGTTTTAAAAACAAAGATCCTCTGAGTCTGGTCAAGGTAATGCCAAGAAAATTCCGTTTTACAATACAAACAGTTTAATCGTGTAATTAACAATCAATAACCACTTCTAGTTAGATTTTTTTTTCTTTTTCTTTTTTTTTTTTCAGCATGGGGGGGAGGGGTGTGACCCGAGAAAACACTTATAAAACAGTCAGTCGTAACAAAATAACCGGTGTTCTCGTCGAAATGAAGGCGTATTGTATTTTTTTTTTCGTTGTTTTTTCTTAAAAAAAGGAAACACTTCTATACAGGGCGTTTTGTACAGGAAAAGGGGCGGGGCTTCTGGAATCGGGCGTATAACCGAAAAAAGGAAGACACATTGCAGACATCGATTTCCACACAGATTGCATATGTTTTTCTTTCTAAGGTGTTCTCTAGGTTAGTCGTCTCACCTAAGCTTATTTGCATGATAGTAGAAATTGCATACGACATTGAATTGTGAAGCTTGTAGCATGATTTGCTCGACTTACAGCACTTTTCTTTTTTTTCTTTTTTTAATATATATATATATATACACATATATATATATATGCATATATATATAGGCAACCTTTAAAGCACATTTCTCCATTTAAAACATTTAAGACACTTTTTCGATTTTACTGCCCATCGAAATCACATTTATAAATAAATGAAAGGGGAGAGAGAAAGAGAGAGAGAGATAGATGGAGAGAGAGAGAGAGAGAGAGAAAAGTGGAGTTACGAGTCACAAAAAGTGACACGGGAGTTAAAACAATAAAAAAAGAAAAAATAAATAACGCTGGACGACGTGAGATGCGGCGCCATTCACATTTCTATCATCATGGCGATTCAGGAAGTTACAGTGACGAGAAAAGGTTTTGCAAAATAATCTTAACATCGGCAGTGCCGTATTGTACAAGGCATTGGTGGCATAGTTTCTTTAAGACTGTACTTTTCATTTTTTTACAGTTACAATATAAGTCTATATCTTATACGTGTATATATATATATATGTATATATATATATATTTATACTTATATTTATATATATATATTTCTTCCCTTGCAAATAATGTTAAGACTGAGCTGTTCTGGGGGATGCGCCAGGCTGGGCGCTCCAGAGTTTGCTGTGATCCATGACCACGTTGTGTGTGTTTATGTGTGTGTGTGTGTGTGTGTGCGTGCGTGTGTGTGTGTGTGTGTGTGTGTATATTTGCAAAGAATAACTCATTTGCCAGCAGGCTCCAGACTTGATACCTCATGATTATAAAGGCCTTGTCAACCACTTGGTCCTTGATTCGATTTGCTATTTAATTTTAAAAATAAAATAAAACCAGTTAAACATCACATACGTAAACACCTATCAAAGTCCTAGCAAACTCCACGGGGACTCTTTTTTTTTTTTCTTTTCTTTTTTTTTTCTCGTTTTTTAAATATATTCAGTAACTCAAAAAAGATAAAATAAGTCAGTGTAAAACAACAGACAAGAGTGCAGTCAGCAAATATCCACGGCAACATACTCGGAATATTTTTTTCTTCTTTTTTTGTGCAGATTATTTAAACGATGCATGAAGTTGTTTTTTTTTTTTTGTTTGTTTTGTTTTTTTTACAGTGAATACAAGTTTTACAAAATCCAAAAAGTAGTATTTAGAGTCAGAAAGGGTCTTTTTTCCAGTGTGAGAGCATCAGCCTGCGAAGGCCCCGGCAGTCTGATACGTTTTAAAACGCTTCTCCGCAAAGGTCCCGACAGTGCGACAGTGCGTATCGACCGGAGCGTCACTTTGAGCACAGTCGGCCTGTGTGTGCGTGAAAAGTCAGTACGTCGCCCGGACGTCTGGCCCGGAGGAGCCGCGTCCCTACTCCTTGGCCTCCTGCTCCAGCTCCGACTGGGCGTCGGCGCCGCGACCCAGCTGCTCCTCGATCTTGATAGAGAAGATGGTGCTGTTGGTCTGCGTGCTCTCGTCCATCTCCTTCAGCAGCTCGCCGCTCTCCCTGAAGTCCGTCAGCTCCTCCTCGAACGCCGGGCTGCTGCTGCTGCTCCGGGTGTTGCCGGCGGTGCTGCTGCTGCTGTTGTTGTTGTTGCTGTTGTTGCTGCCGCCGCCGCCGGGCTCCTTGGGCGCCTTGGCCGGGTGGTTGATGTAGAAGCGCTGGTTCTGGAAGAACTTGATGATGGTGAGCTTGGGGAGGTCCAGCTGTGCCGAGAGGGTGTGTATGGCCTCCTCGTCCGGGTACAGGCCCACGTCCTGGATGAAGCTCTGCAGGATCCCCAGGGCCTCCAGGGAAATCTTCCCGCCGCCCGTACGGGACTTGGCGCTCCCGCCTCGGCTCAATTCGTCCTCCGTCTCGGCCGGGGATGCGGTGGAGGGCTGGCGCGGCGGCAGCCGGGGCCCGGTGGTGGGCTGCTGCTGCTGCAAGGGCTGCTGGGATAGCAGTGGCTGGGAGGGGTGCTGCAGGGACAGGGAGGGCGGATGCTGCTGCTGCTGCTGCTGCTGCTGCTGCTGCGACTGGGGCGGCGGAGCCTGCGGTGGGAAGAAAGCGGGGAACAGAAAGCAGACGCTGGATGTTATCAGCCAACACTTATCGTCGCCTTAATAACGCCTTTCATTAAAATCAATTGAGTTGTGAGGAAAAATGGCCCCACTGTGTTTCGAGCAGCCACTTGGTTGAAGGAATTTTCCCTGTAATATCTTGTTGAATGTAATCAGTTCTGCAGATATGATTTTTTTTTTCCAGTGGTGGTGGGAGATTGCGTCTCATTGTGGGAGGAGGGGGGAGAAGGGACCCACTAACAGACACACAATCGGCCCGGCACACAGCGGGAATTCACAGGCCTCTCCATTATAGCCCCTGCTGCTTATCAGGCTGTTGCCGGCCGGCGATAAACAAGTTCCCTGTGCACAATTCTGCGCTGCGATGGCCGACCACGATTGGCCGCCTCGTGAGAGCGCTACCCGTGGAGTTGGCCGCCACCGTCAGAGTCCTGTTAGCATACGCACACACACGACGCGTAACTAGGTTCAAAAAAATGCCTCATTGTGCAGCTGGAGGAAGGCGGGGGGGGGGGGGGGGGGCTCCCGACCCCCGTTGACCCCTGTGCCGGGGGGGGGGGGTTATATTTTCACACTGGAGTGGAACTGTAAAGGTATTTTGTTGTGAAGTTCGCCAGTTCCACGCCGTTGCATCAGATCCAAGATGGATCCCGCCTGGCTCGATGTGACCTGGCTCGCCCTGGAATAGTGTCGGCGCAAAACATTCAACTCCAAGGCCCTTACGGACCCTTTAGACGTGCGCCGTCAAAAAGGAAACGATCGCCCGGCATAGGTTCGCGCTTTTTCTCCTCATAACTGCGTGGATTTCCTCCGGTTTCTCCAGCATGCGGGAGGTTCATTGGAAATCCTAAATTTCCCAGATGTGCATGTCTCTATAGGACAAATGAATGACAGGGTGAATGGTCATGTCTCTATATGATGTGTGAACATTTCTACGACTCTATATTCCATGTGAATGAGTGAATGAAAGAATAAATCGGTTGTTTGCGCCGATGACGTCATGGGAAATGGTTGGATGTCTCTGTACGATATGGGAATGAGAGGGTGAATTGTCGTACGTCCCTGTATGTGTCCCTGCGATTGACTGCTCCGGGGCAAACGTCGCCTCTTGCCCGATGCCAGCCGTGACCCCGAATGCAGGACAATTTGTTTCGATAGCGAATGAATGGATGAATCATTCGCCTGCGAAGAAATGCACAAAACCCCCTCATTCCATATGAGAGAAATCCCGTTATCTCCCCGACGTCCAGTAAATGGTGGCCTTTGTGAGATGCCGGCCGCGTCTCAGAGTAACCAAATAACCAATCAGCCACTCAGCCGCGGCCAAGACTTTTAATAGAGGAATTATTACACTTCATTAAGACGTTGTGACCGTTCAGCGGAGCTCTGTGTTCTCCTCCATTCATCTGCCAGATGTCTTCTATAAAGACGCTCTGTTAAAGAAGTTCAAGCGAATGATATCTTTGAAAATGCCGCTTGCCGCTGAAGTGGGAACTTTAGCGTTGCATTGTTTTTAATTAAAAAAACAAAATTGAAAAAAAAAAAAAAAAAAAAAAAAGTGCCCGGGAACATGAGTTAAGACTCGGGGAAAAGGTGGAAATCTGATGTTGGCAAATAATTAAAAGAGGCGAATCGGGTGAAAATCACATGGATGTGAAAAACCTGTCTTTCGCTCCTCCGGCTGCTGAGGTGTTCTCTCTCTCTTCTGGTTATTTCTCCTGATAATTCCACACCTTGCTCATTTTCAGCTTCTTTACTTTTCTCAGTTTAACAAATTCTAAGTCCTTTCCAATTTATTGTAGCATTAATTTGCTGTTCTGCCTTTTGAGGAAAGTGGGAACTTTAGCGTTGGGGGGAAAGGTTGTCCGCATAGAGACCCGGCCATCACCATCGACAACACCGTGGTAAGGCCAACCACAACTGCAAGAAGCCTGGGTGCGGTCCTAGACAACCAACTGACACACATTATGCGCAGATACTCATCCAGATCTAGTCATCTCTGGTCTGGACTACTGCAGCTTTCTCCTTGCCGGTGCCCCAGCAGTGACCATCAGGCCTCTGGAGCTTTTTCAGAAAGCGGCAGCAAGCCCGGTGTTCAACCGTCCCAAATTCTCCCACACAACTCCCCTTCTTACGTCCCTTCATCAAGTTCAAGACCCTGGTGCTCGCCTACCGGGCAGTGGATGGGACAACCCCGTCATATCTTCAGGATATGGTACAGCCACATGTCCCTACCCGTCCCCTCCGATCTGCCACCTCTCGGCGACCATCCACCTCATCACTCCGAGCCCCCGGCTGCCGATCGAACCGGTCTCGGCTCTTCTCGGCTCCTCAGAGGCCGAATGAACTCCCGGAAAAGGTCAGAACAGCGGGGTCGCTGCCCATCTTCCGCCGTGAGCTGAAAACGTACATCTTCGCAAAGCACTACCCCACTAATCTCACTTAGCCCCCCTCCCAAAAAAAAAACAAAGAAATGAATGTATGTATTTATATGGTTTTGAGATGGGTATTTGGTAGAGTGGTGACTTCTGAATAATGACTACTGGTACTTTGGATCTTCGGTTATTGAATTGCAATTTTTGTAAGTCGCTTTAGATAAATGCATCTGCTAGATGACTGTAATGTAATGTAATGACGAAAGTTTTCAGGTAACTTTTCTTAGCTTTGTAACACGTTCACTGAGTGCTAACATGTTTCCTAATCATTTTTAGATAATTTCCGAGTTTTCAGGTCATATTTCCATGGAATGTGTTTTGTAATTTAATTCATTCATTCTCTATACTGCTTATCCTGCACTCAGGACCATGGGGTGCTGGAGCCTATCCCAGCTGACATTGAACGAGAGGCGGATTTCAGCACGTCGCCGGTCGATCACGTATATAGACGTACAACTATTCGCTCTGTCATATGTTATATAGAAACATAAAACCATTTACACATCATACAGACATACAGCCGTTCACTCGATCACGTCATTTAGAGACTTCCAACCAGTCACGCTCACATGTCACGTATAGAGACAAACCACCATTCACTCATTCACATCATATAGACATGCAACCTTTTACACATCATATATAGACATATAGCCATTAATTCATTCACATGTCATATATGGAGACAAACAACCATTCACTTTTTCACATGTCATTTACAGGCATACAATCATTCACTCATTCATATGATACTGTGGAGGCACAACCATTCATCCTCTCATTCACGGGACAATGTAGGGTCTCGCATGGACGTCCTGCATGTTTTTGGCCAGTAGGAAGAACCTATAGAACCCACATGGAGACTCTTGAACCACAGACTTCGCTATGACGCATAAGCATGAAGACTCCACCACCGTACCGCCCTTGCATGTTATCCATTTCACATACATTTATTCTATTTGACATAATATTTCTATATTTTTGCACACACTCAATGCATTCCGTGCCCTTTGTTTACATTTTCTTCCAGGACGCTCACCTGCAGCTGGTCGGCCGTGACGTGCATCAGGTGTGATGGCCGCTCACTGTGATGCTGCTGGCCGGCGCTGCTCTCCTGCTCGTAGATGGCGTCCCGCTCCACCTGGGAGAGGCTGAGGAAGCGGCGGATCATGGAGAGGTTCTCCCACAGCGTCCGGTTCTCCGGGGACGGGTCCTCCTTCCAGCGGAGCAGCTCACACAGCCAGCCCTGCAAGGGGGGGGCAGCGGAAAAAAGAAACTCAAGAGACGGGACATTTGCTCATTGACACGGTTTTAGACGCACATGGATCATTGGAATCTGAATCAGACCTTTCCGGGATCTCACTCTGCTCCTGGGATTGTCCAGGTCAAGCAGGCATCTCTAATAAACCCACTCACATTTATGTTTTTTTTTTAGGCCTCCTTTTTTTTCTGTGTAATTTATTGGCTCTTTTTTGTATTATTTTTCAAGTTATGTATTTCTCCTTTTCATGATTTTTCATTATTTTGTGATTTTTTTAATCTATTTTTTTATTTTTATATTTTGTTTTCAGAAACAACTTTCTTTCAGATTATTTTCAAACTAATTTCCACGGAGTCCCGGAAAGTTCTTGCTCATTTCCAGGTCATCACTTCAGTGTGTCTCCATTATTCTCTAAAAGTAGGTTCATCTAGTTTTCAGGATATTTCTTGCACCTCCAGGTAGGTTGTTGATCAGGATATCTGTCTTTCCCTCTCTTTCTCCATGTCTGGAAAACTGTGAGAATATTTCCAGGTTTTTCACATTGTCCAAAAACCTGCTGTGTGTGTGTGTGTGTGTGTGTGTGTGTGTGTGTGTGTGTGTGTGTGTGTGTGTGTGAGT